>NC_134141.1:30705000-30717500 GCF_033958435.1 Carettochelys insculpta | reverse complement strand
CTCCCTCACAGCTGTGCAGCCATGGCACTTCAAAGGTTATCAAAATAGCGGCACTAGCAGCTGGAGCTCCAGCCCCCATTGAAACACCAGACCACTGGTGTTTGTACCACCTTGTCAGTGGGCCTGACTTGGCACCTAGGACTGGAGTCACCTTGCTAGTCACTGTATCCAGTGAAAGGAAGTCTTTCTTATGATGGCTGGGTGCCAGCTCCCTAACAGTATCAGTCTTTCAACCATTGAGTTTCCTCTGGGCTATGTGTGCCCTAACTTGCAGGTTAACCCAATTTCTGAATATCTTTGATTCATTCTTCTGTGATATCCAGCCCCCTGACTCTGGCTGCTCACAGAAATCCTTCCCTAAGGGTGCCAGGTTTTATCAGTTTTCCTTTAACTACTGCAGCTGTGAGCGCTTAACAATAACACAAAAGCATGTTTATTTAAGAAACAATATAATTTTATCTTGAAGCAAGAGCATGTGATGCAAATTAATGTTTACAAAACAAAGCTAAAACATAAAATTTGAACAAAAAGAAACAAGAAGAATATACTTTGTTGACTGGAGTTGGGAATTTGCTGAGAATATTATTTTGGTTATTGGCTCACCAATGTAGCCTAAGAAGCTCTAAGTTCATCCTCTGACTCAGACTACAGATACTAAGAGGCAAGACCTAAAAGAGCTCATGTCTGGAGGTAGGTCTCAAGCCCACAGCAATCACTCATACCCTGTGATCAGAATCAACCCAGAACAATGCTATCACAACCAGTATTAAATTTCACACAGTCAAATGCCTAAGGCGATAAAAACATAAGGCAATTGCACCGGCTAATTACATAAATGCAGCTTGAGTATGTACTGAGTACCAAGTATAACTGCATACTCACACTCCCTCCTAAAGACCTAAGGAGTAAAAGGAAACTTAAAGTCCAGACTGTGACGCTTATACCAAATATCATCTCCATGTAGAGCAGACTACCAAAAGAGCAGGTCATAGCCAAGAAAATCAACCCTATCTCCATCTCACATGGGGAGTGCAACTCAAATGCCCATATTGTGATTCCTTGAGGTATGCGCAGAGCAGAATGACTTAGGGCTGGTGCTAAGAGCAGGACCAACTCTATCGGTTTTTAATATGTATTTTTAAAGTATTGTGATATATAGAGCCTGCTGATAGAGCTAGCTCCTGGTCCACCTCCAAGATTTCATTGGCCAGTCCACAAGGAAATACAGATCTAGTTTATGGATAATTTCTGGGCATGTTTCCTGAGCAGTAAAGACTCCCTTTGGCATTTTTCTACACAGTGCATAATCTCATGCATTCAAAGAGAAAAGGAAATCTGAGCACAAATGTTTTGTCATTTGCAAATAACAGGTTTGCCTTAGCAATAACGTCTTTTTTTTTGTGTGTGAACAAAAGCGCAACATTAATGGGACAAAAAGAAATAGAAGCAGAGGGTTTGCATAGAAGCTTTTGTAGGCTGATGTATTTCTGCTATGGATACATACTGCTCAAGGAATGCAAGTACCAGGGACATATGCAATTTAAGTGCTTTCATGTGCAGCTAAATGAAACTAGTTCTTACAATTATCTTTGCAAATATTTGTTTTTCAAAGTTCTTATATTCTAAAAAGTTATGGCAATAAGCAGTAATTGCGGGGTGTGGACAAAATAGGCTTTAAGAATAGCTACATAAAGTTGTTTAGTGCTAGGTTGTGGTTTGAAGTGAATGTTTGTGCCAGAGAGTACACTCATCCCTCGCAAAACGAACACATTTGGTTCCCAAATTTCTGCTCATAGGTGAAAACTTGTAAAAGGGACACTAAATTACCATTAAAATACATGTAAAAGTCTCTGATTAGTTCCTAGTGCTCCTAATTCGGAAAAGGAGTGGCAGCTTGTGGTGCTGCTTTTAAAAGGTAAGTGAACCTTGGGTTTGGGGGAGGGTTGGGGAGGGTTAAAGGCTGGGGGGAGATTGGAGCCATGAGCGGAAGGGAGGGTTAAAACCTGCTGGTTGGTTGGGTCCATGGGGCCAGAGGGGGCCGGGGTTAAGGCTGCGGCGCTTTGGGTGTACGGGGCCGGGGGGGCGTTAAGTCTTCAATTGTTTGTGTGTGCAGGGCGGCGGGGGTCAATCTGCAGCAGTTTGGGTGTGTGGGGCTGGCAGGGGGAACAGGCTGCGGAGGGTTAGGGTCGGCGTGGGTTCAGGCTGTGGTGGGTTGGAGCTGTGGGGAGGGGATTAAACTCATATTAGCGGGGGGCAGTTCACTCATCTAGTGAACAAAGGTAAGTATATGTGTCTCTCATTTTAGTGAGTAATCGTAAGTAAAGTACTCATTTAACAAGGGATGAGTGTACAGGTTGATGCTCTCATCTGGCATGCTCTCGTTCCACAACGTCCGTAGTCCAGTATGATTTTAGTTAGCCAAATATCCACTAATCCTGGATATGGGCAAGTTTCCTGTGGTCTCATAAAGTTTTTTTACAGCTACCATCCTGTCTTCTCAGTGTTAGGTGCTGTTATTTATGTCTAAGTTACACGTAAAGCTCTTCTAAGAGCCCAGTAAGGAGTGGATATATTGATAATGCTGCTAGACAATATTGACCTCCAACGTTCCAGCAAATTCTTTTGTTTAGCACCCATCAAGTTCCTACAATGCCAAACTAGAGAGGTTCAACCTGTAAAGGTGTAACGTTGGGTGGGCATTTAATTTTCTTCTCCAGTGCCTTAAAAAAAATAAATCCCAATTCCCATAAAAACGTAACTGGAGACCCGGAGTTCAGTCTCTAAGGATTTTCAGCAAGGATTGCACAGCATCCGCCTCCTCATATTTAAGTCCCTAAAGAAATGCATGTAATCAAATAACTTTGTAAAATGAATGATGAAGAACAAAGAATCTAACTTTTGCAACATAACTATTTTATAAATCCACAGATATTGTCATGAAAGTTACAATAAACATATACAAAGGGAAACTATAGTAAAACTTGAACAAGTCAGTACACACCAAACACAGTAAGCAGAAACTGAGAGATCCCAAAAGCTTGGGTTTAGTTTACCTAAGGCTCAGTTGCTGTCTTTGATCACCAAATCTGCACAGCTTGATGAACCTGAACCATCTTCCCGCCACTTGCTTGTATGAATCTTCAGTTGGGATCCCTGCAGATTTGCTTCCACTGTGGATCACTGCTAGACAGCCGGCAAACAGACTGAGCTGCGTGACCGGTCAGTCACAAGCACAAGCACACAGGTTAAAGGAAACCCTGTTACAAGAAAAATACAAAAACTGAGAATAAAAAAAACTAGAAGTGATTACTTCCCCATTACTACATTCGCTGTGCCCACGTTCCCTGGCGGAGAGTTAACACCATCACTACCTGCTGCATAGTGCTTCAGAGTGAGGGACACCAGCCTGCTTTCTGCTCTTGATCTCAACTTCTCCCTGTCTGGGGTCCTTCATGGAGTCTGACCCCAGCAAGGGACACCATGCCTATTGCAGCAGACCCCCACAACTACCACACCTAACTGCAGAACCTTCTGAGTGGGGAGTATTAACTGTGCCTGGCAACAATGACCCAGAGACAGCTCATGCCTGCTCCCCTGCAGGGATCTCTTAAAGAGATGTTGCCCTTTTAGCTGCATGGGTTACAAAGGCAAATGAGACTTACCTCCTTAAATCCCTTTCTGGTCCACCTAGAATCAGGCACACAGCAATATGCAAGTGCTATGTGTCTACTTACTCCCTCTTTAGGGTATGGAAACATAAATGAGTGAGGTAGGGACAGAATTGCAGCTCTGCTCCCCACACCCTGGCCAGTGCAACTGTAGCAGGTATGTTACAGTTAGGTACTGATAATGATGTTCCACCCAGAGCAAGGAGGAAGCATGAAGAATTGTGACTAGAAACTCATCCTAGGATGGTGCAGCTCAAGGATGTGTCTAAACTCACTCTAAAGGTCCAGCATCAAAGTTCTGGGCACATCATGTGAGGTTTTGATTCCCCTAATCTCATACTGATTGCTGAAAGAAATCAAAATGTTTAGTTCCTTATAGGATCAGCCCTCATAGTACAGTTGCACTTCAGAACAGGGCCTTTTTTTCAATGTTCTTTGCATTTAGTCTATGTAGCCTATTCCTGCATTACTGAAATTCATGAAGTACAGATTCAGGCAGCAATATGCTAGTAGATGAACATACCTTTCAGTTCATTACTGAGTTTTGCTACCTTCATGCTAGCTAAATCAAGAAGAGCCTTATGCTTTTCGAAAGCAGCAGAGGTTAAAAGTTTATGGCCTGATTTTGAGAGTTATTGGTTGTCTGAACTCCTGTTGAGTTCATTGGAAGCTGAATGTACTCAGACCACTGAACATGAAGCTTTGCCCATGCACAAGCCTGTTGTCGCACAGATGCTTACTGGATCTATGGTAAAAATCATTAATGTGATCATGTGTCCAAAGACCTTTTTTAACGTGGGACTTGCGATATTTGTGTGTCCTTAGTTTGGTTTCTGGATTAAATAACATAATGATAAACATGAGTCTTCTATTAAAGAGATTAATTCTAAATAGGGGGTGTAGGTCCTCTGCCCCCACCATCATCTATATTTCAGCCCACTTCCTAACACAGTTTTCTTTGATTTCAATCATAGTTGAAGAGTAAAGAAGTATAGATATCTACTGTGTATTAACTTAATTGTATGGTATTATTTTTAGCCTTACCCAAGCCTCCAGGAACTCCTGTGGTGACAGAAAGCACAGCAACAAGCATAACATTGACTTGGGATTCTGGGAACCCTGAGCCAGTCTCTTACTACATAATCCAGCATAAACCTAAAAACTCTGAGGAACTCTATAAAGAAATTGATGGGGTGGCTACAACACGGTACAGTGTTGCAGGTCTAAGCCCATATTCAGAATACGAATTCAGGGTTGTTGCTGTTAATAATATTGGACGGGGCCCACCCAGTGAACCAGTGTCAACAAGGACCTCAGAACAAGCACCATCTAGTGCACCTCGCAGTGTACAGGCTCGTATGTTAAGCTCAACAACGATTTTGGTACAGTGGGAAGAACCTGAGGAACCAAACGGTCAAATTCAAGGATATAGAGTTTATTACACCATGGACCCCACTCAGCATGTCAACAGCTGGATGAAACACAATGTGGCTGACAGCCATATCACTACTATTGGAAATTTAGTACCACAGAAAACGTACTCTGTGAAGGTTCTTGCTTTTACCTCTGTCGGGGATGGGCCCCTCTCTACTGATATTCAAGTCATCACTCAGACAGGAGGTAAGACTGCAATATGGTGGAAAAAATTAGATACATGTATTGGGCAGAGTATTTGAGTGAGTGAGTGTTGGGAAATAAATACTCCCAAGAGATGTCCAGATTGTTATTTTTCTTTTTTTTATCTTTCAAAATGTTGCCCATTAAAAGTCATCTTTCACAAATCATCTTTCTGCCATTCCACAGCCTTGCAATCATTAAAAAGGAGTAAATTAGGCCTGCGGCATCAAATCTTCCATTCCCTTTTTCAGCAATGTATAAATCTCAAATTATTCTACAAAAGCAACAGTATTCTCACTGAGACTTTCATCATGGAAAAAGCTAAATCTTGCAGTCACTGGTTGGCTGCTAAGTACCATGCTATGCTTGTCCAGCAGTTATTACCTGGCATTTTTACAGGCTTCGTTCTTTTGTTCAGTATGAAGTTGATTTCAATTTAAATTGTATATGGGGTGTCAGATGTTAGATAATGTTTGTTATCATTGCTTTGGAATTATTTTTAAAATATTTATATAGAACACACGTACACGGTTTTAATATGATTTGAAACATTTTCAACACACAGATATATATGTCTGTGTGTGTTGAAAATGTTTCAAATCATATTAAAACTGTGCATATGCACATAGAAGCACATCCATACATTTCTGATTTATAAATCTCCCTTCTCTGCTTGTAAAGAGAGCACCACAACTCTAGATAAAATAAGGTCACTATTTCTCTGTGTTTTGTTGGCAAGTAGTTTTTGTTTGCGTAGAAGGTCTTTGAATCTAGGGAGTAAATTTTATTATCAAATCACTAGCAAGCCCAATTAAATATATTGCAAAGAATGTTTATGAAATCAAAAGCAAGAAATTCTGGTTGCGCTAAACTAGAAGTATTTTATTGTAGCTGTATGGAATAAAAACTCCCTATTTTTCACAGTTCTGGAACAAGATTGCCATTTCTACAGGGAAGGTGGCATGCTAATAAACAGCCTGAAATATGCTAATGAGGTGCAGATGCAAATTCCCCATGCCTCATTAGCATAGGGTCACATGATTTGGAGTCCAGAAGACGCTCTTCTGGACTCCAAAACAACAAGTACGGCCCCTGGGGGGTCTTCTGGAAGGAAGTCCTCCTTCCGGATGCCCTTTCTTCCCAAAAATTTTCAGGAAGAAGGGGCCTCTGGAAGGAGTTCATTCCAGAAGACTCCCTGAGGGCCGCGCTTCTTCATGTTGTTTTGGAGTCCAGAAGAGCATCTTCCAGACTCCACATCATGTGACCTTATGCTAACAAGGTGCAGGGAATTTGCATCTATGCCTCATTAGCATATTTTGGGCAATTTATTAGCATGCCACTTTCAGAGTGTAGAAATGGCCGATGTGTGAAACCAACATAACCAGTGATACCTAGAAATATAGAATGCAACTTGCAAGTCAGTTGAATGTTTTCGCACTAGCAAAGTTTCTTGTAGTAGAAGTTCAGGGTTCCTCAACATTTGAAAAACATGTCTCAGAAATGTAACTAAGGATGTTGGCTCAAACTCTGCTTTTATCTGAATACAAATCCAGTGACTTCTGTGGAGTTGCCTGTGTGTAAATGGAGAACAGACTTTGACCCCAAACTGTACAACGAGAAGGCATGCACAGTTTTTAAAACTATTAATAATTAGTAGTTTAGTCATTAGCATTTCTAATAAACCTAAATGCACTGTGATTGACATTTGTATGTGTAGCTAGGTAGTGAATGTTTGTTTTTGCTTTTTATATATTTGTGACATTTTTCAGAAGCTCGTCTTAAGGTTGACATATTGCTTTTCCCCTTTTAGTTCTTAGTGTGATAGATTGTATTAAATGGTTAAATGGATGCACAACAAGCAGTTCATCCATTTTGTTCACTGAGGGTCTGATCCTCCTCTGCTTGAGGTCAGTAGGTGTTTACCAGTAACTTCAACAGAGAAGCAGGGTCAGACCATGAACTACTTCCCTCTGTGGTCCAATTGGCCTGACCCTCATTTGAGTGTAATCACTGAAACGTTCTGCCTGTATTTAAGTATTTTTGGCATCATTGTGAAAACTGAGTAACTTAACATGCCCTCCTGTGCTGTTTCTGTAACATGAAAAAGTCATGATAATAATGAGGCTACCTGGAGTGATTCTCAGTGCCACTATTTTCACTTTGGGAACTGACTTGACATGGCATTTTTATTTTTACACTGTCTCATAAAAACAACAGTTTTGAGAGAGGAGAGTGATTTACAAAAAAGAAAAAAACATAAGCCTAATGGAGAAGACATGTAAGCATATGAACATTTACAATCAACAGAATAGGGATAGGGAAGGTGGCCTTAGTATAGAAGTCAAGGAGAGGTACTTGAAGTAAGGATGTTGGAGCTACAGTAGCACCCCTAACTTGAGGTATTTTCCAGCATACACAGGGTTTACAATTTTGTTCAATGGCTCCCTGCACCTCCATTGTAAAAAGTGGTACAATGCCAGTGTACTGCAGCACCACCAAACTTCAGGGAAGTTTTTAAATCTGAACCTAATTCTGGATCCACATTTTGTGTATGGTCCATTATAATGAGATAATGAAAACATCAGATACATATTCTCCCTTCCTTAAAATTTGGAATATTCAACTTAGGATCTGGATTTTGTGGCTTGGCACATTCTCTCATGGGGGTCTATACGTATGTAGGTATATATGTATGTATGTATGTGTATTAAAAAAGTATATATGTGTATAAAATATACACCTGCTATTGAGGCAGGTCAAGCAGATCTGGTTTAATATTACACGAATTCACTACAAAACAATTCAGTTAAGGTTTTGACCACAAACAGTTTTGGTTGGTTGTTTTTGTTTCTTTACCTAAAAGATTATTCTCCCCCATCCTCTCCACCAATTAGAACTCTCCGTCTCCCTCTCTCTTTCTCGCTCATTAAATTTTGTCCCCCTAAGCTCCCACAGTGAAAGTAGTAATTCAAGGACATCATGCCCACAATCTCCTTTATGGGCTGGACTGTATGACCAAACTATGAAACTCCTACAGTGCATTGCAGTGGTTTAGCTACAGAGGAGATCATGGGTCCCATGAAAGAGGCCAGTCCAGCTTCCGGCCCACCAGGGATGGCATGAAGCATGCAAACTACAATTCCCAAAAGCCACTGAGGCAGGTCAAGCAGACATGGTTTAATATTACACTAATCCCGAACAAAACAATTCACTTAAGATTTTGGCCACAGTTTTTTGTTTTGTTTCTTTATCAAAAAGATTATTCTGCCTGCCAATTAGTAGAACTCCCAATTTACTTTTATTATAGGTGGTGTTCAGCTTTATGTGAGTGAGGCATGTGAAATAGTGTAGCTCTCTAACTCAGGGTCTAGCATGCGTTAGAAAGTCACCGTTCAAAGCAGTAGCTCAACTATATATTTAAATGAGTGTCTTGTCCAGAAAAGTGAATTTTGACTCCTAGGATAGAATGGCATCTACATTTCATTTCCTTTTTTTCTAAGGGTAAATGTTTTATTTTTCTAAACTCTGAACAGTTGAAAATATTGTCTTTGTACAAGAAGCAGCAAGTTGTTTAGAAGACTAGCTTAAATGTGTTCTCTGATATGTTTTCCATGCATTTCTTTAACTGTGATAAATTCCAGGAGATGACATCCTGATTTCTTATGGTTTACAGTCCAGTTCTTTCACTACAAATCTTGGAAAAGCCTCTTGTCATCAGCAACTGCATAGTTAAGATTGCATTCCATCTGGAAGTTGATGTTTCAGTCTGTTTCCCATAGATGATTTCACATTTGTGGAAAGTTACCAACACATACTTTGAAAAAAATTAATATTTTAAAGGAGTTTAAAAATAATTCCCTTCCAAAAAATAATGACAGGTATCCAATATGCTTTTATAGTTCCTAACAATCACCTTGTTTTAATGCTTGTACATTTAACATGCAGAGTTTAATTTAAAACAAATGAAAACAAAAAAGAATTAGAATTCATCATCATTATTATGATTTTTACGCCATAGAAACAAATGGATAAAATTTTCACCATGAAAAGCCAACCTTTAAAACAACGTAGCTATTCATAGGCAATGTAGAAAATGTTAGCACAGACCCTATTGAACAAGGAAAACTGACTGGATGCAGAAGAGCCCTGATCCTGCATTGCTCATATCAAAGGGAGCTAGGGGCAGGGGCAGCATGTGGAGTACCCTGGCTGCTCTTATGCATAAGAGGTGGAGCAGGGTCATGCCAGCTGTTCCCCAGGAGCTGTGTGATGTGGACATTCACAGGGAGGCTGCCAGCTCCTCTTCCCAGCACTCCCATCAGACAGTCAATGAAAGTGCTGACCAGAGCCAGCAAAATCCCTTTTTGACCAGGTGTCCTGGTTGAAAACCAGCCACCTTGTCACTGTAATAAAGTGTCCTGTTAAAATTAGTTTCTTGCCTAATTGTCAGCATTTTCCCTCTGGTTCAATTAGTCAGTCGTTCTGGCATCATGGCTTCTCTCCCTCATGGATGTATCTCTCTTCCCACCATATTAAAAATAGCTCATATGAAGTCTAAAACAGTGGTTTTCACTCACTTAAGGTCCTGTAGTTGCCTGGAAGGCAAGACGTGGAGGAAATGGGAAGCAATGCTTAATGCCCCAGAAATGTCAAAAGTGAGAAAGCTATGAGCTGCAGCTCATAGAAGCCAGTCTGTGGTCATGACTTTCCAGTCTGTTCTCCACAAGGCTTGTGACAACAGAAAGGGTAGCAGGGTGGAGGTGCAGCTGAGCACCAAGTAGGTAGACTACAGAACTGTTCCAAAGCAAGTGCCTATGTTCCCTAAAGTTGGCAAGGGAATTGCTAAATAACATAATACCATTGAGGAAGTAGTGCAGACTGATGCAACACTTTCTTTACCTACCTCAGCATCAGCAGTGATTTTGAAATGCTATTGAAATGCTCTGTTCTCCAGACATATCCATGCTGTAAAAAAAACCAAAGCAAAACAAAAATATCTTACTCTGTGTGGTGATCGAGTGGCTCTGCTGTGTGACAATTTGGATTTGATTTAGCCTGTGGTTCTATGTTGCAGAATGCAGGAGGAGCCAGGCCACTTGAACAGTTTCCACAGCTTGTAACTGCCTCTCTAGCTGCTTTTTCCTCTGTGGAAGCAATCAAAAGCTGAAGTATCTGCCTATGCAGTTCAGTTCCTAATTGTAGTGCTACTGCTGAGCATAATTTTTTTCTAAACTAAAAAAGTGACATGTATGTTTTTTTTTTTTTTGCTGTGAAATTCCTGACGTGAGTGAAAAAGTTATTGTTGTATTTTCTTCATTTGTATTCAGTTTGGGTTGTGCAATGGCTTGAGTCTTTGATGCGTTCTCACAGGTAGCACTAGCATTAGCTAATACTGTTTCTGGTTTAGGAGTTTCTTTGTTGTTAAAGCTCCCTCTGTTTTGTTGTGAAGTTGTGTAGAAGCCAACCTTTCCCACCCTTTTCACTCTCCAAAGTAATTTCAGACAGCGCCTGAGTACTTATTGAAAATATCTGCCAGAAACAAATCAGCACCGGTCGAGCTAAGTTTCACTGCCTGGTCAATGTCCCATGAAATTTTAAGTAAATCCCAGTTCTAATATGGTAAACAAGAATGTCACAGAAAAATCCTCAAGGAGGGAGAGCTTAGAGATAAGTGTGTCACAATGTACACTCACTGGGAACCAAGAAACCTTTCTCCATCCTATCCCAGAAGTGTTTTACCTGTTGGCATGGCCACTTTGTTCTATTTAGTTCTCCTACTTTCATAGGAGACTACAAAGAAATTGTGCAGCTTGAAGTGGAAATAATTCAGGACCTGAGTGGGTTACTTGATTTGTCCCTTACAAATCTTCTTGATTACTTTCTGGCCATAAATTACATTATAGCATCTAAAGTTGTTTGGCATTTCACGAGTTTGGAGAGAGGAAGTTGATCTCTGTGGCTCAGGTCTTGAAAGGGCTTGTTGCTTATTGCTTCTAAAATCTTCTATTAAACAACACTGATATCATGAGGATAGCTATGTTAGTCTGACAAAACTGATGAGGTGTCCAGTTCTACCACACCATTACTGTAAGCTGGAATTTATCACATGGTTAATTTTATTCTTTATGGCAGTAACTGCAGCTCACATGGCAAGTGATCATAAGGCTTTAGGGACTCCAATCTATTTTATGTAAAATCCCACAAGGAAAAGGTTATGTGATTTATTCTCCGTAGATTTCAGCCAAATATGGCATTGGAATTACACCAGAAATGGTCAGTTATTTTGCAAATATGCTTTCAAATGTTCAGGCTCATTCAAGTAAAGCTCTTCTTCATAAATCTGATAGTACTGTTATGTATAACAGGCAAAATCCTGGTGAATGTTCACCTGTCTATTTCCTTCATTTAATGCACATGGGACAATCATTGTTAACAAGAGATGTGTCCAAATGGCTTTCTGAACTCTATGGCTCATTATTGTGCATTGGAAGACCAGCCGTACAACTCCAAAGTCACTTTAGGCCATATTTAGTAGGAAGCAAATTGCAACTGTCACCATCCTCCAGTTGGTTCCTATCCAAGAGAGTTGTAAGGAAGCCACATGGAGCTCTCTCCATACATTTATTCAACAATATGACTTGGACTCAGCATTATTACAGTAATGCATGTTATACCTAGTGATATTACAGACTCTGTTTCCAAATCAAGAGTAGTCCAGTTCTCCCAGCTTCATGCTTCGAATATGTCTGTTCCATTAAAATACTTCTATTACTACTTATGTACTTAAAGTGAATTATCTTTAATGCCATGATTTCCCATTGTGCTTCTTATATCCGTCCATATTTTTAAAGACATCCTTGGAGCTTTTTAATATACACACATTGGTCATTTATTATACCAGGTATCTTTCAGAGAAAAAGATAACTTGTCTGCTTTTAGTCTTGTTATCTGAAGATATCCAGTTACGTTGGATTACTAATCACTCTGACACATTTTTTCAGATTGGGAAAGATTTTTTCCCTTATCCATTTTGTCAATTTATTTTTTCCTGTTTATTTTGGGGGGGACTGATGGTAGGCAACTGCAAGCTATTAAAAGTCTATATAGGCAAATTTTCTCCTATTAGCTCGTGTGCTACTTATTTAAGAGTTAGAAGTCAAATGCAATCTAACACATCCAAGAGATTATAAAACATCCAAATGGCTTGTTGAACAC